>NW_003163286.1:352391-362555 GCF_000004985.1 Naegleria gruberi
TGAGGATCCCCGTAAACATATGAAGTTACAAATGCTGACAAGAAACTCATTGAAAAGCAACTCTATGAAACAGAAAGAAAGTTGACAAGAGCCAAAGAAATGACAAGCGCATTGGAAAGAGAGAAGGGAAGATGGCTCCTTACTATTCAACGTTATAAGAGTGCACTCAAGAATCTTGTTGGTGATATTTTACTCACAGCTTCCTTCATCAGTTATGCTGGTCCATTTACTCCAACCTATAGAAAGGAACTCATCAACTTCTGGATTAAGGAAATTTCAGATCATGGATTTGCTGTTAGTCCAGACTATAGCATTGACAAGGTGTTATCCAAAGCCACTACCATTAGGGATTGGACAGGAAATGGATTACCATTTGATAACTTCTCAGTTGAAAATGGTGTTTTGGTCATGAACGATAACAAGAAATGGCCATTGATGATTGACCCTCAAGGACAGGCAAAGAATTGGATTAAGAAATTCTTTGGATATGATAAGAGTACATCATTGGAGAATGCAAAAATATATGTTACATCACTCAAAGATCCTAAACTTATGAAAGTTATGGAGCTAGCCATCAAGAATGGTGTCCCTGTACTTTTGGAAGATATTCTAGAATCTCTTGACCCATGTCTTACTCCTATTATTAAGAAATCAATTGAAACCATATCTGGTAGAGATGTATTAAGACTAGGAGACAAAGTACTAGACTATAATCACAACTTTAAACTGTTTTTGACAACTAAATTGTCTAACCCAAGATACTCTCCAGAAGTTGTCTCAAATATTTCAATTATCAACTTTACTGTTACTGCCCAAGGATTAGAAGATCAATTATTGGCTATTTTGGTAAAGAAGGAAAAACCTGAACTAGAAGACCAAAAGACAAGTACTGCATTAGCTGTAGCAGCTGCCAACAAACAATTAGAAATCTTACAAGCAGATATTCTTCGTGCATTATTGAGTGACCAAAGTGAGGAATTGTTAGAGAATGAAGTATTGATTACCAAACTCCAACAATCAAAGAAGACAAGTGAAGAAGTTACTGTTAAACTTGAATTATCTCAAGAAACAGAAAAGAAGATTGATAACGCAAGAAATCAATATAGAGAAGCTGCTAGAAGAGCATCTATTTTATACTTTGCTCTTTACGACATTGGTCAAATTGATGTTATGTATCAACATTCTTTAGATTCATATATTGAACTCTACAAGAAGAGTATTGATAACAGTCCAAAACCAAAGAGATCTGATCAACAAATTCAACAAAGAATTGAAATGTTGAACGAATACCATACTTATGAGTTCTATAAGAAGGTATGTCAAGGATTGTTTGAAAAGCACAAACTTCTCTTCATTTTCCATCTCTGTGCCAAGATTCTTCAAAGTGATGGATTACTTAATTCTGAAGAATATGACTTTTTCTTGAAGGGAGCTCAATCTCTTGAAAAGGAGACATCAAATCCTCTAAAGAGTTGGTTACCTCAACAAGCATGGGAAGCAATATCAGATATGGATAGAATTGTACCATTCTTCCATGGCATTGCTAGATCATTTGAAGAAGATGGTGATGACTGGAGAGTGTGGTTCCTTTCAGATCAACCAGAAAATGATCATCTTCCTTCAGAATGGCAAACAAAGGTTGATGATTGGACAAAGATGTTAATTGTTAGATGTGCTAGACCAGATAGATTAATTAATATGATCAAATCATTTATTGTTTCAAGAATGGGATCTGATAAGTATATCAAACCTCCACAACTTGATATTACATCTGTTTATGAGAATGATTCTGATTGCTTGACTCCAATTATTTTCACATTGGCCCAAAATGTAAATCCACAAGAGCAAATTATCAAGATTGCAACAGAAAAGGGTATCAAGATCAATATTTTCTCACTCGGTAGAGGACAAGAGCATTGCATTGAAGATGCTTTGAATAAGGCTGCAAGAAATGGTGAGTGGGTATTCCTTGCCAATTGTCATTTGATTGTAAATTGGCTTCCTAAGCTAGATGAAAAACTTGAAACACTTCTAAAGAGAGATGAGGATGGTACTAATTCTAAGATTCATCCAAACTTTAGACTTTGGTTATCAAGCAAACCACATCCAAAATTCCCAATAAGCTTATTGCATAGATCAACAAAGGTAGCAGCAGAGTCACCAACAGGTCTTGTTGCAAATATGACCAGATTATTCAAATCTATTTCTCCTCAACAATTCCAACTTGAGGGTTCAGCTAAACCAGTAGAGTATAGAAGATTATTATTTGCGTTGGCCTATTTCCACAGTGTTGTAGTTGAAAGAGGTAAATTTGGAAGTATGGGATGGTCATCAAACTATGACTTTAATGATTCTGATTTTGAATCAGCTTTGAGAGTGATGAATAACTTACTTCATAAGCATCCAAGAATTCATTTCGATGCCCTTAGATATATGATTGTTAACATTTGTTATGGAGGTAGAGTAACTGATGAAGTGGACAAGAAGATTTTAGATACTTACTCTAGACAATTCTTCAATGATTTGTTGCTTGATATGAATGATTTCCCATTATCTTTGAATGATGAAAGATATTTTGTTCCTGGAAAGAATGTACTTTCAAAGTTTGTTGTAAACTCTAGTAATATTCCAAACACAACAACTGATCCAACTCTTGATCATGCTGTGTTCATGAAGTTTATTAGGGAAGGAATGCCCCAAAATGATACACCAGGTGCATTTGGTCAAACTGCTAATGCTTTTGTCACAAGCCAAATTGAAATTGCCAATAATTTGTTGAATGGTTTATTGAAGATTACACCACAAACAGTTCAAGTTGGATCAAACAATATTTATCTCAAGATACAACAAGATATTCAGAATCTTGTTTCAATCTTGAAGGAAATCCCTGAAGAAATTAATTCTTCCAAGATTCCAGAGTTTGATTATCATCATCCTCTTTTAGTTGTACTTGCTCAAGAGTGTGAAAGATACAATGCTTTGATTCAATTGGTTAGAAAGACTGTTGAACAATTGCTTAAAGCTGCTAGAGGCTTTAGTGCCATGGATTTAGTATTGGAGGATTTATTCCATGATATCAAGTCGAATAAGGTCCCAGCCAAGTGGCTCACTGCTTATCCATCAACAAAATCACTTTCTTCTTGGATTGTTGATTTGAATAAGAGGGTTACTTTCTTCAGAGAATGGGCCACAACAAATGTTGAACCAGCTGTTTTTTGGTTGTCTGCCTTTACCCATCCTCAAGGTTTCTTGACTGCAGTCAAACAAATTTCTGCCAGAAGATTCAACGATGTTGATAAATCAGTTGAGAAATTAGATTTTGAATTCCAATTTACTGGCAAAGATGTCTCACAAATCTCAGAAGGTGCCAAAGAAGGTGTTTATATTTACGGCCTTATTTTAGAAGGAGCTGGATGGGAAGCCTCATCTCAAAGTTTGACAGAACCTCGACCTTTACAATTGAGAATTGATTTACCTGTTGTACATATTAGACCAGTTCCACAAGAAGAGTTGAAGAAGTACTCTAATTCTAATAATTACTTCAAAGCTCCTGTTTACATGTCACCAATGAGATCTGGAATAAGTACTATGGTCTGCTATTTCGATTTGAAGATTAAGCAACAATCAATTCCAACAACCTCAGCAATGTTCATTAATGCTCAACTCCCAGATGATAAGCAAATTGATAGATCCAATCCATTAGGAGGAGTAATTACATATTCTGATCATTTTGTGAAGAGAGGTACAGCCTTGTTATTACAAGATTAAAAATATTTATTTACAAATAAATAATAAGTTTACAATTAATGTTTTCTTGGTGATTGTCTTATAAAAGATAATTGAGATGAAGATCCAAGTCTTGGTGAAGTTCCTAATCTTGTTGTTGCGTATGGATCAGTAATGGTTGGATTTACTTGACTCAATCTCTCTGCAAAACTTGAACCCATCAAATTTGAATGAGTTGGAAGAGAAGATGATAAACCATCATCTAATTGACGTGGACTTGGAATTGGAATACATGTTGGTTTTGGTGAAAAGCTTGACTTTCTCTGTGGTGAAGTATAATCAGTTGTTCCTCTCGGAGTTGTAGATCCTCTGAGTGGGCTTGATGAAGGATTCAAATTGTTAACAGCAACTCCTGGAATATTAACTGGTGGTTGAGATGAAGGTGGAAGAGAGTGAGATCTTCTACTTCTTTCAATTAAATCTTCAGCTGATCCTGTTGGTATCAACTTTGATTTAATATTTTGATTAAATTCTCTTTCAGATGAAATTTCCAAATCAAATTCATCTTGCATCTTTTGTGAATCCATTTCTTTTCTCTTTTCCATTTCACGTTTAATCTTTTGTTCTAAAATAAAGTTTTCACTTTCCAATCTTGAGTATTCCTTTAATAATTTCAAATTCTTTTGTCTATAATTATCACCATCAGAAGCTAATCTCTTTTGTTCCTTGTTAAGAATTTCAACTTGTTCACTCAATTTTTGTACAATATCAGTCTTATTTTCATTGTTGAGATTTTGTAAAATATTTTGAACTCCTTGCAAAACTTCACTTCTTTCCTTTTCAATTTGTTTTTCAATTTCACTATTATAATAATAATATATTAAATAATATTTTAAATCATTTAATATTTAAATAATAATAACAACTTACTATTTTTCACTCAAAACAGATTCTAATTGTTTTCTCAATTGAGTAACAATATATTCCTTATCTTGTTTTAATTTACTTTCAATAAAAATTTTTTCTTGTTGAACCTTTTCAAGTTTCTTTTGTAAAGTATTTGTTAACAATTCTTCTTCTTCTTCAACTTGTTTAACAAGTGTTTCTTTTTCCTTCTTTAATCGATTTAATTTCTTCATCAATTTATTTGTTATTAATTCTTCTTCCTCTTCAACTTGTAATTGCTTTTAATATTTGTTATTATTATTATGATGATGATGATTATTGTTATTGTAATATATAAGAGTAATAATAATAATAATAATACGGAATATATTATCATCATGTTAAGAAAATAAATAACAATATAAAATACATACAAGGTTAGTATTTGCATTTTGTAATTTTTCAATCTTTGATTTTAATTTAATATTATCATTTTCTAAATCTTTAATACGTTGTTTATATTGTTCAATCTCCGATAGTGGTATTGTTATATTAACAACACTACTACTAGTAGTAGTAGTAGAAGTAGTAGCAGTATGCATATTATTACTTGTTTCTTGTTGTTGTTGCATTTTTTAATAGGTTAGGTCCTAACCTTTAAAATCAACAAAGCCTAATGAGAGGAGTAATCAAAGAGAGAATCTCTCTTTTGTTAATCGATGTGTTGTAATATTACAATACATCATGTACACAGTTAAAGTGTGTTAGATCAGAGGTCATAACATCAAGCTTGTTATATTATTATATAATTTAACAAGTGTGAAAGGGTCTTTTAATGGTAAAAAAACAATTATTAATTTTAAAAATAATATTTCAAGTCAATCGGAAGTGCATAAGCGAATGATCGTGTTGATAATTACAAAATCGGATTTAGGAACGATTAAAAAATCTATTTTCAACGTCTATGTTGTCGTGTTATTTATTGATCTTGTTCATTCATTTCATCACACACTTGAGTGGATGATATGATAATTTCTTCTACTTCATATTGTTGTGATGATGATTGTTGTTGATTATCATTGAAATTTGAAATTGTTGTTGTACAACACTGTGTATCTAGTGGGGAGATAGAGGTATTATTATTATTAGTATTATTGGTATTATTAATATCACTATCATTAGATTGATGAGTTGTATTATAATGATATTGATCTGTTATTAGTATATTCTTATTAATGGAATGAATTAAAAAGTGGAGAAGTGTTTTGTATTGTCTTTCATTGGTTGGATCCAAGCTTGCAACTTCCAAATAAGGTAAAATTTCATATTGAATAAATTCCTGATAAAAAGATCTATCTAATTTACATCTATTTAATAAATCATCATATCTTAATAAAGTTTGTTGTGATGTTTTAATAACATGTTGATATTCATTCTTTAATAAATTATATGATTTAATCATGTTATTATATTTCATTTCAATTAATTCAATTTCAGATTTAATATTTGATTGAACTTGTAATAAATTATCTTGTCCATTTAATAAATAATCTAATCTTAATGTTAAATGCTTATTTGTATTATAAAGTGTCCATGATTCAATTTGTGATTTTTCATTTTGTATTTTATAATTATTTACTTGTTCTTGTAATGAACTATTTACATTCTTAATTTGATTTAATTGATTAAAATAATCTTGTCTTGTTAATCTTAATCTTTTTAATTGTTCAATAGATTCTGTTTGAATTTGTTCATATTTACATCTTAGGTGATTAATATTTTCATCATATTGTAATATTAAATGTTGATATTGTTGAATATTTGAATTTAAATCTTCAATTTCTTTACAATATTTAGAAATATCTTCTTGATATTTTAATTCTAAATTTTCATATTCTGTTTGTAAACTTTGATATTCAATCTTGGCTATTTGAATTAATTTATCACTATTATTATTAGTAGTAGAAGTATTATTAGTATTATTGTTAATAGTATTATTATTAATAGTATTAGTATTATTAATAAAATATTGTTGGTTATTTTCCTTCTTATAAATAGTCATCAGCTCTTTCATATCTCTTTGATGTTTAAGTTGTAATTGTTGATATTGAGATTGTAAAACATTTAATTCTACTTGATGGAATTCAAGTAATTCCTTATATCTAGTTTCCATATCTTGTAATTTAACATTTAAATGTGAAATTGTTTGTTGATACATTGGTATATCAATTTCCATAATAGGTGTTACTTGTTCTTTCATTGATTCTAATTGTTTTTCATTGTGTGAATGAATAACACGATCCACACAACCTTGTACAAATAATGAAATATAATCTCTATTAGTATTTTGTATTGTATTATCCATATTATTCATTGTAATAACTGTTTGTCTTAATAAATTACTAATCTTGACATTGGTATTTTCAATATGTGTTTGATATTGTACAGTTTTAGAAAGTAAATGTGGATTAACATCAATACTTATACCATTATTATTATTATGGTATTACTGGAATTGATTGTAGTTGGTGAAGATATTGTAGTACTAGTAGTAGTAACAGTAGTTGTTGTTGTATTATTACTATTGTTATTAGTAGTATTACTCTGAGAAAGCTTTTGAACTTGACTTTGAAGGAATTGATTTCTATTCTTTAAACTTTCACACTTATTTTCATTTTCCTTGATAATTTTCTTAGCTTCTTCATGCAATCGTTTAAATTCATCTTTATCCATTTCACTATTTTGTAAATCAATTCTTAACTTTCTAACTTGTTCTTCTAATTGTTGATTCTTTTCTGTTACTTGTTGATATTCTTGATTGGTAAATAAATGTTGTTGGACAATTGAACTATTAAGAGAGTTATTAGTGTTGGTAGTAGTACTAGTGGTAGTTGTAGTACCATTAATTGTAGTATTCAATTTAGAAGTATCTAAAAGGCTATTAGTATCATTAACTCCTAAACGTTTTCTCTTATTACTTTTAATCAATTCAGAATCACCCTGTGTAAATATATATCCAGTAGATGCACCATTTGTACTTGTAATAGTGGAGAGAGGTAATCTATTTGATGATGTATTGATAATAGATTTGTATGATTTAATTGGTGTATAGGAAGGTGTTGAAGTGGTAGTAGTATTACTGTTGTTGGCCATCTTTAAACGGTCAGAGATTAGGCTTGTTGAAAGTGATGATGCTGATGATTTATAATTTAATAGGGAGGCAAACGGTGAAGGGGTGGTTGATGTGGTAGTGTTGTTGTTTGATATTGTTGTTGTTGGTCCTCTACCAACAAGGTATTGATGTTGTTGTTGTGGTTGATGATGATGATCAGAGTTTGTTGCTCCTTGTTGTGAATGATAGTGGTATCGATGACTCATTTTTTTTCACCTTTAAATATTTAACGTTTAGATTTGAAAATTTTGGCGGCAAACAATTTGGAGGGAAAGTTGTGGATCTAATTCTATTGCATACCTCTGCTGTATGATAAATTCAACAATGGTTCCTTTGAGGCTTTCTATGATTTAATGAAGTTGAACTATTCGTTCATCCTGCAGTGGGTGTTATTGTTGAATGATAATGATAATGAAATTGATTTAAAATATGAAAAATAAGAAACAACAACGAAATGATGGTGCAGTGATCACTGTCAAGCCTTTGGAAAAATCTTCTCCATCCTCATCATTAACAACAACACTTGGCAATGCAAATACTAATAATAATAACAAATCAGAAAAGTTACAAACAAATATCAATGAACAACAACAACATAGTGTAAATAATCAATCAACATCATCACCTACATCAACAACAAAATCATCTACATCAACATCAACATCAACATCAACATCAACATCATTAAATAATTTAAATATAATAATACAAGCAATATTATTAAGTATATTAATATTATTTATAATAATATTCATTCCATATTATTATTCATTAGATATAATATATATAATATTACCAATTGTATTAATAATATTACCATTACTATTATTTGAAATTTATATTAAAATTAAATCCATCTATTTAGAACATGTACTTTCTGAATCTTCTAATTTTATTTATGTATTTTTATTTACATTTACATGTCTTGTATTAATATCAAGTGTTTTATTCTTTACATTTGAAACATTGGAACATTCATATTATGATCAATTTGAAGAATTTAATACAATTTCAATATTAGAAAATGATTTACAAAATGAAATATTATATCATTGTTATAATCAAAAGATTTGTTGTGAAAATGAATTAATACCATATATATCTGATCATTTAAATTCAATTACAAAATTTAGAAATCAAGAGAAATTTAAAAGAAAACATGCTTTGGAAAATATATTGGATTCTATTAGAAGAAATAAATCATTTGAAAAATTAAATGAAACTGAAATTATTCATAATAATAATTCTAATAATAATAATAATAATAATAATAATTCTAATAATAATGGTAATAATAATAATAATGGTAATATTTGTTATGAATATAAATATAAATTAAAACCAATGAATATTAAGAAATATATTAAATCACATACTTGGCATGATCATGTTCAAACTTTCTTTAAAAGATTAACAAGAGGTTTTGGTTTAACACATGATTAATTATTCATTTCTTTTCAATAATAAATAAATATATATTAAAATGGTAATATATTGTAACCGTTCTTATTTGATTGATAATATCCACAAATATCCATAAACACACAATCATCACATAACACTATTATTAGAAAATTGAGTATTATCAATCAAATCAATGAAATTTTCTTATTGTCGGCCATAGAAAATCTCTCAACTAAATTAAAAAAGGCTTCAAATCTCAACAGAGGTTAGCTCTCAGTTCATCTTCAGCATCACTCCTTGGAGAGAGATCTAAAAAAATCTAAAACCTCTCTTAAATATGTGTATGTAACCTAATAGTAATTTAATAAGAGTAGACAATTATAATTATGTTTTAATATATTAAAACGCCCCTTCCTTTGCATCATTTATTTTCATCATCAAATATGGTCCTTTAAAATCAACAATAATTCTCTTCTCATGATCGGACAATGTAATTAAATTCGTACTGTACATTATAATTCTCATTATTATTATTCAACCAACATCATATGATCATCATAATTATAAAATAGCCTTCTTTTCAAATTTATTATTCGGAGGAGGTAATACTTCCAATGCTAACAATGATGTAACTAGTCAAAATATGATTTCATCATCATCACCTAAACAAGGCTTTTTATTTGGTTCATCACCTCCAATAGCAAGTTTAATATCTAGTATTCAGGGTCAATTTTCTTCTTCTAATCATCATACAAGTAATAATAATACTCATCAAAATAATAATAACAACAATAACAATAATAACAACAATATACTATTAAACATGTTAAGTAATTATGCTATTCAACAACAACAACAACATCAATGGATTGGAAGAGAGAATGAAATGATACAATATATATTAAAATTATCACATAATCCACTTTCATTTAGGCTTGATGATCATTTCATACAACAAGAAGAAATAGATTCACATA
>NW_003163285.1:0-1978 GCF_000004985.1 Naegleria gruberi
AAACTCTTCTCTTAGCATCTAAAATAACTGGATAAACTGGACTATCCTTGATAATCTTAGTGTAAGGGGACAAGTGCTTCATTTCACTTCCNCTTTTTTTCAATAAAAGCGAAAAGTTCGTCAGCATCCATTAATTCAGTTCTATCCAAAGGAATGAATTTGATTTCTTTTGGTGGAAGAGCTTCATATGTGAAAGGACCTTCAATAACATCCAAATCGTGAGTACCAATAGCAACGAGGGTTCTCTTTCTACAAATATTTTGATGAAGCTTTTCTTGTAAATCAATGAAACTATTGTAGGCATCTTCGGTGAAGGTGATATTTCTCAAGACAGCACCAACAACAAATTTACGGATTGATCCAGTTTCCTTTTTCACGTTAATCTTTAACAATTGTTTGGTTTTGGAATTATCAATTTTATAGGTTGGAGCATCTTGACGACCGAGGAAAATGTTCAAAGCTCTGCTCAAGCCTTCTTCACAGAGTAAATCGTATCTGTTGGCTGGGATTTCAATCTTGTAGATGACTTCATCGGAGAGTTTGCTTGTATCCTTTGCAGAACCCAATTCCTTTTCCTTCATCAATCTTTCAGAGGTAACATCATCCAATTCAATACCAAAATCAAAACAAAGTTGCTCAAAATCGGCATCGGCTATAATCCTCTCCTTCAATATTAATGTAACAACAATATAACTTACAATAGTGTGCAAGTCCAAGACGAGCCAACAACTTTACTTTCTTTACGTTAACAACAGGCATGTTGATGATGAAGGAAGATTATTTTTTTTAATTTTCAATTTTAATAAAAATATTCAATTTTTAAAAGGCACTATCCTGTTGTTGTTGGCTTTAAGCACATCAGAGAAGATAATAATAATTATGTATTATATTTCCAGCTAAATTGTTATCCAGCCAAGGCTGTTTATCTCTGAACCTATCTATTTTCAAATGAATTCTCAATTTCAAAACACTGACTGCTCTTACGGAATTTACTTGTAAATATTCATCATCAAACAACTACACCAAAACAACAACTCTCAAATGTTTTTAAATCATAAGGATAATTATCAAAATCCTCATCAAAACAACAGGCCTCAAGAATGATCATTTCCGTTAAATGTCTACTCCACCTCCCGTACAGTATCAGGAGTCGCTTAAATTTACCATGTTACCTCTCACCAAATGATCCGAGCTTCTTCACAGGCAATCCAAAGAGCCAATAGTGGTTGGATGGAACTTTTACTCTATTCATCACTCAGTGTTACTGCATGATCGAGTGACCTTCTTTCGCGATAATGTTTAATATCCAAACAAAAACAAAACCAACAACATTAACAGCAACACTGCTTCTCTGTTCTCCTAATAATCGATACTGAACCTCGGAACAAGTTATTAGAAGTTTAACCTTAAGCCTCATTAGATCTCATATTAGGGTTGACAATCTTTAACTGTCTGGATATTTGAAAACAAATTTAAAAAAAATGTTTAATCCATTCTTTACACAACCTTCTGGTGGCGCCAATGTCAATCCATCCAATATGAATGGCTCAAGTCAATTCAATAATAGTGTTGCTGGTACGTATACTAGTTGTAGTAATAGCAGTGGGAGTACAATGCCAAACTTATTTTCAGACATGATTAATATGAATAGAAGAATGATGATGGGAGGATTTAGCATGCCAAGTGTGAATTTTGGTATGACAGTGATGGGTCAATCGAGCACTACTAATATGACAAATAGTGGGATGCTTGGTGGAGGAATGAGTATGCCATCAAGTAAAACACATGAAATGTGTGACTTGTCTGGAAAGTGGCAAGACAAATCTGGTATGGTTTGGCACATTACTCAAAATGGAAATACGTTCCAAATGATTGAGGAAAGGAGTAATTTCACGGGAAAGGGTTCAGTTATTTCGAGCAATATTAATGGAACCGAATGGGTTATTCACGTGTCATTAACTGCCAGAACATTACAAGT